>NC_079503.1:72507142-72527142 GCF_030052815.1 Hevea brasiliensis | reverse complement strand
ACGTATTCCCCGGGAGGCGGGAATAGCGACATGGACTAAATGTCCTATCCAAGCCAAAGAGCTTACTCGAATAGTCACGACAAATGATGATTGAGGCAGATTCGACATTTTGAACCACGAAACGCTCGGTTTCCATTTTCGTTGTAGGTGTAACCAACCCCTAGTAAGGCTAGAGGCGAAAGAAATAATAGAAAAAGAGCTCCAATATAAAGATCTTCATTAGTCGTAAACCGATTGTATACCACCATTGATAAACACCGAATAAGCGATATTCATCGGGCAGAGCACCCCCTCGAGTAAAAGCTTCCACGGCGGTTGACCAAAATGAGGATCCCAAATTGCATGAGCAATAGGTCTTACATGTAAAGGGTCTTGTACCCATGCTTCAAAATTTCCTTGCCAAGCTACATGAAAGAGATTTAGAAAGTCCACGAGAAAAATTATTGCTAATTGCTCAAGTGAGAAGCAAAAATATTACGATAAAGACGTTCCTCCGTAATATCATCATGACTCTCGAAGTCATGCGCGGTAATACCAAACCAAATCTGACGAGTAGTGGGGTCTGAGCTAAGCCTTGGCTAAACCTTGGAAATCTTAATGCCATAATGCCTTTCAAATCCTCCTAGCCATTATCCTCTGCAATAATTCTTGCTAAGAAGAATGCCCATGTTGTGGCAATTCCACCCGGAAGGTAATGGGTTACTCCTACAAAGACGTCCTTGTATAATGCTCAAGGCTCTAGGTGAGTAGCAGGAGCAACTTTTAATTTATTATGAGCCCAAACGATTAATTCAATAAGTTCTTGCCAATAACCACGACCATTGAATAGAAACATTAAACTAAAAGCCCATACAAAATGAGCACCTAGGAAAAAAGGCCATATGCGGATAATGAAGAACCATAAGACTGAATTACAGGATGCTCGTGCCCATAAGAAATCACGGAGCCATCCATTAATAGTAATGGAACTCTGTGCAAAGTTTCCTCCCGTGATATGAGTTACCACCTCTTGATCACTTATACTACCCCAAACATCATTGCATTTTCCAACCGAAATGGAATATTACTACCGAAATGGAATTGTACATCCAAAATAGCCCTAAGAAGACATGATCCCAAGCGGATACTTGACATATTCCCCTCTTCCAAGTCCGTCACAAGGAAAGCGAAAACCAAGATTTGCTTTATCAGGTATCAAGCGAGAGTGCGGGCAAATAGAACTCGTTTGAAGTATCAATACCGTCACATGAATCGTAAATGCATGAATGTGATGTACCAAAAATCAGCGGTTCCTAATGGAATCGGTAACAAAAGCAACCTTGCCACCAATCGCCACTAAATCACCACCCCCAAGTTAAAGCGGTGCTTCTTTGTTGCACTGGAGGCCGTTGCACCAGTGCTAAAGCATGGGTGTTTTGTATCCATTGAGCAAAGACAGTTGTAATTGTATAGCAATATCTGAAAACATATCTTGAGGGCACCCTAAAGCGTTCATGGTATCATTATGAATATATAAACCAAAAGCGTGAAAGCCTAAAAATATACATACCAGTTGAGATGTGATATGATTGCATCACGATGCCTAAGGACACGATCTAATAGATCGTTGTATCGAGTAGTTGGATCATAGTCTCTTACCATAAAAATGGTGCATACGCAGCAGCACCAACTATGAGAAATCCAACAATCCACATGTGATGTGTGAACAATGACAGTTGTGTACCATAATCGATAGCTAGATATGGATAAGGGGCATGGAATACATATGGTGAGCTACAACAATGGTTAAAGAACCTAACATAGCTAGGTTAAGAGATAATTGAGCATGCCATGACGTTGTTAGGATCTCATATAGGCCTTTATGGCCCTGACACGTAAATGGACCTTTATGAGCCTCTAAAATATCTTTTATACCATGACCAATGGCCCGATTAGTCCTATACATGTGACCCGCTATCAAGAAAAGAATTGCAATAGCTAAATGATGGTGTGCGATGTCGGTCATTGTAGACCCCCGATCCTGGATCTAATCCTCCACGAAAAGTAAGAAAGTCCGACTATGGGGTTGCTCCTCAAAGCGGGATAAAGTTGAGCTAAAAGATCCGATTCAAGATAAATTCATGAGGAAGTGGGATTTCTTTAGGATCCACTCAGCGTTTAGAAATTGGTTAATTGGTAAAGATACATGTACTTGATGTCCCGCCCAAGAAAGAGACCCAAGTCCTAGTAGCCCGCTAAATGGTGATTCAACATAGATTCTACATCTTGGAACCAAGCCAATTTTGGAGCGACTTTGTGATAATGGAACCAACCACAAAAAGCATTAAGGTGCAAAGACCAATGCACCAATTGCGGTACAATACGATTGTAATTCACTAGTTATTCGGATGCTCTCCAAATCTAAAAAAATCGGAAGTTATTTGTATTCCTGAAACCCCGCCCACATCGCCATTCAATATTTCTTGGCCCACTATTGGCCAAACCACTTGGGCGCTAGGTCCAATGTGAGTAGGATCGCTTAGCCATGCTTCATAATTGGAAAAACGAGCCTTTGTGGAAATACATGCCACTCGGCCAAAGAAAGATGATGGAGAGTTGGTGAAATGAGCACTAAATACTTTCAGAAATCTCCTCCAAATCACTGGTATGGCTATCGAAATCGTGATCATCAACATGTAGGTTCCATATCCAAGTGGTAGTATCAGTCCTTTAGCTATTGTTCTTGAGAAATGACCTGTCCGCCCATTCCTCGAAAGAAGTTTTGATGGGATCCCTATCTACCAAAATTTTTACTTCAGTTCCGTGAGCGAATAATCATTGAGTCCTCCTCTTTCCTGACAACACATATAAAGAGACGCCAATAGTCAAGAAAAGTAATTAGTGAACTTATGAGAGATGCTTAGAATTAGTTTCTTTCTTTTCTATCTCTCATTTATATAGTTTCTTTAGTTATTCACTAGAGCAATTATGATTTGGAAGTCGATCCAGGCAAGTGTTCGAATCTATTATGACATACCCACGGCGCTCAACGGACCTTTTGGGCTTTGAATTAATGCAAAAACAATTTTTTGTGCAACCTAGTATATTCCTATCTTAATTAAAAGTTTCAAGCGGAGACTACTTTACTTTATTTATGTTTTACTTTACATAGAACATATTACTATTACTCTATTCCAAATCAAAGTAGAGGTCATTACTAAGAGACATTAGGGATCTATTCTATTTTTAGGCATTTCAAGGTTTCTTTTATTTGTTTTAATACTTGTAAAAGAAAAAATATAGAAAATATACATTCTTTCTTGTTTATATCATGTATCATTTATTCCTATTGTATCGTTTATTCCTATGAAATACCGGACAAAGGGGATGATCTTAGAAGTGGTATAATGAAATTCATGAAATTCTTTGATTGGTTCTTCCCGGAGAAACAATCATTTTATTATTTGATAGGGATAACAAACAATTAATTATAACAAATTTGTTATAAGAAATATAAAAATGTAACAAATACTAAAAAAAAAACTAAATAATAAATACAAAGAGAGTGCTCTTATCTTATTCGAAACGCCTTGTGATTTTCAACCAATTCTGCGCTTCAATATAATTTCCGGGAGTAAGCGCTATAGCTTGTTTCCAATACTCCGCGGCTTGATCGAACCAAGCCTTCGCAATTTCAGAATCTCCCTGCCGAATGGCCTGTTCTCCTCGGTCAGAATAGGCAAGCAAATTCCTTCCATTTGAACCGTACTTGAGAGTTTCCTACCTCATACGGCTCAGTAGTCAATTCTTTTGGTGTCCCACTTTTTTTTTTCTCGAGTTAACCAAAAAGGGTTAATTACATAAGTTTCAAACTTGTTTTCGATTAATAATCAGTTTTATCTTTTCTCCCACCTTCAGAAGAATAAAGCGTAGCTTTTCTACTATCGTTAGAATTTTCTGAAAGGTAACTATCTCGGTTTTATATATAAATATATATAGAATCTTTGAAAAAGACCTTCCCTCATAAGAAAGACTTACTATCTTTGGGATCTGATGCTATACCGCTGCTCAATACTTTAGGGGACCGACTCTGTTACATAAGTTGATTCTTAACTTTTGTCTCATATTATGACATAAGTAATGTAACACCCTCCCGGTAGCAACTCCGTACATTCTACTGTTCCGGTGACCGGTGTCGGTCCGGACGGCTAGAACGTCCGGAAAAATATTTAAACTAAAGTCAGGAACCATGATTAACTAAAATATTAATAAGAAAAATTTAGTAAAAATTTTAGAAATAAAATACAATCAAGTCAAATGAGCCGGTGCCCAAGCGATGATGGGTAACCCAGAGGGAAGTTGCGGTTCTCGCAACTAGGAGCCCTAGACCCGGGGAAAAATTCATAAAATAATTTTTGGGAATCCAGAGAAGGGTCATTGAGGTTCCTATGGCATTAGAATGCCAAGAAAATATTTAGAAAAATTTTTCAATCGGTACAGACAATTTTGACCCGTTAAGCCAAAAGGAGGGCATTTTGGTCATTTCGCCTTCAGAGGTGATTTTTGGCCGACTTGTCCAATTGAGTAAATAATTATTATGACATAAAATATGAATTAATGTTAATAAAAAACTAATTTAAAGTTAGTAGAAAAGAAAAGAAAAGAAAAATCAATATAATGCAAATTATGACATCATTATGATGTCATTTAAAGGTTCCCACCAATCACAATTAAACAACCATTTAATTAACTAATCAAAGAGACAAAAAAAGACCAAAGAAATTAAAAAAGAAAATAGCCATCTTCTTCCCCAAATTCCAGCCGCACCATAGCCAAGGAAATCCTCCATTTTTCTTCTTCATTCAAGCTTGAAAATCTCTCAAACCTCACCCCAAAACCCTAAGTCACCTTCACTAAAACTTATCCACACACTCTAAGGAAGCTCTAGGCAGCCTAGAAAAGGAAAGAAAGTGAAGTCAAGCTTGGGAAAATTCTGCCCTACAAGAGGTTAGTGCCTATTATGTATACATCTTTCTCTTTCCATGTTAGAGACCTAAAATAAGTAAGAATTTGTAAATTAAGTGGATAAAATCTATGTGTATGTATATCCTAGAATTTGGCAGCCCTAAGGAAGGAACAAGATTGAGTGTTTTTGATGGACTTGAAGTGAACTAGAGATCATGTTTAAAGTATATAAATATAAGGATAATGAATTAGTTAGTTAACTAAGGTAACTTGTGTGAACCTTGAATTTGAGCTAGGGTTTGGGAGTGAAATTTGGACTTGGCTTATGAAATGATGAGTGAACATTCTAATGGTCAATTAGTGATCATTTGAGGTAAGTTGACCATAATTTGAAGTGAACTAGAGTGTTACAAACTGAAATGGTATGCTGCCTAGTGAGGGCAGCAGGTGAGGCTGTGATTCCAGCCCACTTGGACAACCATAACTTTGGCTGTGTAGGTTCAATTGGTGTTTGGCCAATTGGACATGAAACTAGACATATAATGGCACAATATTTCTGAAGAAACCATGCCCAAAAGACCAAAGCAAGTGGACCAAAAATTGGCCCCAATCCGTATACCCTGAAATCAGATTCTGCAGAATGACCAAATGAATAGTAGCTGTTCATTTGGCCATAACTCACTGTAGAATGGCCCAATTGGCCTGAAATTTTTACAGAAACAAGATAAGATATAGACAAACAACTTTCATTAAGAAACCTACCCCAAATTATGACAGAACCTATCCAACAAGGCAGTGGAAGTCACTGTTCACTGCACTGTAGATATGGTCAATTCTGCAGTTTTGCAATCCGGCCAGCTGTGGTTTTTGGACCATATCTGGAGCTAAAAAACTCCAAATGGAGTGATTCAAAAAAATAAATTCAACTAGACAAAATAAGGAACAACTTTTATGTTTACCATTTCCTCAAATATCCACTGTAACAGTCACTAATGGAACAGTAAAGTTGGGGTGCAAAAACTGAAAATTCTGCTCCCTTAGTGCTAAGCTTAGAAATGGTATTGGTGATTAATTCCAACAAGTTTTAAATGCAAAATGTGGTACATTGGGAGTGTTAAAACCAATGCACCTATTTTCTATCCAAAAGTCAACATTTTTGTTGACTAATGAAGTGAATAGTGACACCAAAACTTGAAATTCAAAAATTGAAGAATTCAAAAGTATCAAATGCCCTAGTATACCTAACAAGATTGGTTTGGATAGTTTGGCATGCCAATAGGGTTCAGTTAGCAGTACTGCACATGGCATTATGCCATTCTGTGATTTCATGGCTTTTAGCCATTCTGACCTTGTGTTGATATTTGGCCTTGTGCCTATTGTCATTACAGCTTATTAGCTGTTCTGTTGCACACCGGGAGATGCACATGTGACCGATGGTGTGACGGCCCGAGGTACTAGATACCCAGTGCCAGTTTACCCGTTTATCCAGTCCAGTCGTCCAGTATAGGTTACTTGGGCAACCAAATGAATGAAAGTGGACAAAGTTAACGAAATAAATGGATATACAAATACAAAACAAATAAGACATATACATTCAATGCATATGTATTTCAGTTATTTCTTTCTATTTTATTATTTGCACCACTAAGCATTATTGCTTAGCGCGTTGCTTTTACCACGCGTAGGTTCTGGAGATACTGACCTAGAGCCCAGTAGACCACAGACTGGGTGAGACCTCCTGCAGCTCTGCATAGTGTTCGTGTCACCTCACCTTCTACAGTGCATTGGTAGGACAATAGGTTTCATTTTGGTATTTTGTAACTAACTTTTATTTTCATATATGTAATTGAACTTATGTAATGTATTTTGATGTTCATGTAAATAATGAAAATTTTGGTTATGAATGTAAAATTTGAGTATTTATTTATTGCTTGTATATGAATATCATGAGAAATGAATGTTTGAGTAATGGAAAGGTTGTTGAAAATCATGTTGAGACTTTGTTGATAAAATGGAGTTGGGATTGTTTGGAAATGATTTTGTAAGTGTTTTTCACAGGTTCCGAAGAACTATTTTCTCCATTTTTAGCCGGTACTCTGCCGGATTTTCTATAAAATTTTCGGAACCCCAAATAAATTATAATTTCAATAAATGACTTAAATAAATAATATTTCACAAGTTATATTCAAAACCATGATAAAAATTAATTAAGGTAAAATAGAGTGTGCCGGTACACCGTGTGACATTGCTTACTCGGATATACTGTACACGGGTAAGGGGTGTCACATTTAGTGGTATCAGAGCACGGTTTAGGCGTTTCTGGGCCTAGATTGAGTCCATACCATGCATTGCATTTGTAAGAGTCGAGGTGACACTAATGCAGATTTGTTTGTCTTTGTTATTTTGAATAGGATATGGACCCTACATCTCAGAGGGCAGTTGAGGAGGAAGTGGAGAGTCATGCTCCACCTGCAGCAGCTGAGACTGGGGGTATGGGATAACCTGCTCCACCAGCTCAAGCAGAGCCTGCTCAACCCCCACAGGCCGTGTTCCAACAAATGGTCGAATTCTTCAAACAAATGGCTGGGGTAATGTCACCACCACCACCACCTCCACAACCAAAATCACACCTGGAAAAATTGAGAAAGTTTGGAGCAGTGGACTTCTTTGGCAAGAGAGAAGATGATTCTGTTGCAGCTAAAAATTGGTTGAACAGAACAGGCAGAGTTTTAAAACAACTCCACTGCACTCCAGAGCAAAACTTGGAATCTACTGTATCTCTGCTGCAAGACGATGCATATGAATGGTGGGATACTGTGTCCAGTGAAGTACAGCCAGAAATAGTAACTTGGGACTTCTTCCTCTCTGAATTTAAGAAGAAATATGTGGGTAGTGTATACCTGGAAGAGAGAAGAAGAGAGTTCATTAATTTGAGGCAGAGACAGATGTCAGTGGCCGAGTATGAGAAGGAATTCGTCAGATTGAGCCACTACGGAAGGGAGATAGTCCCTAATGAAGCTGAAAGGTGTAAGAGATTTGAAGAAGGATTAAATGATAATATAAAGATCATGATCACTGCCTTGGGAATCACTGATTTCACCAAGTTAGTGGAAGCTGCAATAAAGGTTGAAAAGGTAAGAATAAGTGAGCAAACCAGAAGAGAGAGACAGCAGAAGAGGGGCCCAGGTCAGTCTAGTTCATCTCCTGCATTCGGGAAGAAGTTCAAGGGTCCACCTGCACAGAGTTCAGGTCAGCCACAAGGTTAGGGTCAGTCTCAGGGGCCCAGGCCACAGTTTAGCCCTAGGAGAGGTCAGTCCACACCATCAGTGGGCAGCTCTCCAGGGATGGGGTTCAGGGGACCAGCCCCAGCATCTTCTGCATGTCCACACTATTTGAAATGGCATAAGGGGGAGTGTTGGAGAGTGACTGGTGCCTGCTTAAGATGTGGGTCAACAGAGCATCAGTTGAAGAACTGTCCACGCAGAACTACTACAGCTGCTCCAACACAAGCAGACAGACCTATTCCTGCATCACAAAGGGGTAGGAAATCTGGCAAATCTGAGGCAGTGGGACCATCTCAGAGGCCTGCATCTGAGCCAGCAGAGAGGCCTGATAACAGACCACCTGCCAGAGCTTACGCCATGAGAGCTCAGGAAGAGCAAGATGCCTCGGACGTCATCAGGGGTACGTTCTCCCTCTACAATACACCTGTGCATGCATTGGTGGATCCAGGATCCAGTCATTCATACATCTGCATCAACCTACCCGTAGAAAGGGGGATACTAGTAGGGGAGAGTGACCAAGACATTCTGGTCACTAATCCATTGGGCCACAGTGTAGTGGTGAACAAAGTGTACAAGGGTTGCCCGTTAAAGATTCAGGGGTGTGAATTCTTGGCAGACCTGATTGAGTTGCCCTTCCACGAGTTTGACGTGATTTTGGGAATGGACTGGTTGTCATGTCATCAGGCAATAGTTGATTGCAAATTGAAGAGAATTTCTCTGAAAACTTTTGAGGGTAATGAGATCACGGTTGTGGGTGAAAGGACAGATTTCCTGTCCAATGTTATCTCAGCCACAGTTGCAAGAAGAATGATGAGAAAAGGCTGTGAAGCCTACCTAGCACATGTGGTGGATACTAGGCAGGCTAAGCCAAACTTGAGTGATATACCCACAGTAAGAGACTTCCTAGAGGTATTTCCTGAAGAATTGCCTAGTTTTCCACCAGAAAGGGAAGTCGAATTTGCTATAGAGACACTGCTGGGTACAGCACCCATTTCCATTGCTCCTTATAGGATGGCACCCACTGAATTGAGGGAGTTAAAAACTCAGTTGCAAGAGTTGCTTGATAAGGGGTTCATACGCCCCAATGTGTCACCATGGGGAGCTCCAGTGCTGTTTGTGAAAAAGAAGGATGGGACTTTGAGGCTTTGCATTGATTACTGGCAGTTGAATAAAGTGACTGTGAAGAACAAATATCCGTTGCCTAGAATTGATGATCTGTTTGATCAGTTGAAGGGAGCAGGAGTATTTTCTAAGATTGATCTCAAATCAGGGTATCATCAGTTGAGGGTGAAGGATGCAGATGTGCCAAAGACTGCATTCAGGACCCGATATGGGCATTATGAGTTTCTAGTGATGCCCTTTGGCCTAACAAATGCACCAGCTGCATTCATGGACCTTATGAACCGTATCTTCCATCCACACTTAGATCGGTTCGTAATGGTCTTTATTGACGATATTTTGGTGTATTCCAAGACCAGAGAAGAACATGATGAGTATTTGAGGATTATTCTGCAAACCCTGAGAGAAAAGAAGCTGTATGCTAAGTTGTCCAAGTGTGACTTTTGGTTGAATGAGATTGCATTCCTTGGACACATAGTGTCAGCTGATGGGATTAGGGTGGATCCCAAGAAAATAGAAACAGTGATGGAATGGGAGCCTCCCAGGAATACAACTAAGGTCAGAAGTTTCTTGGGGCTAGCTAGGTATTACAGGAGATTTGTGAAGGGATTTTCCTTAATAGCTGCTCCAATGACCAAGTTGTTACACAAGAATGTCATATTTGATTGGAATGACAAGTGTCAGACCAGTTTTAAGAAGTTGAAGGCTATGTTGACAGAGGCACCAGTGTTAACACAGCCAGTGTCAGGAAAGGACTTTGTGGTCTACAGTGATGCCTCACATAATGGGCTAGGGTGTGTATTGATGCAAGAGGGAAAAGTGATCACCTATGCTTCCAGGCAGTTAAGGCCACATGAACAGAACTACCCTACCCATGATCTAGAGCTTGCAGCAATTATCTTCACACTGAAGATATGGAGGCATTACTTGTATGGTGAAAAGTGCTACATTTACACAGACCACAAAAGTCTAAAATATTTGCCAACTCAGAAGGAGCTCAACCTTAGACAGAGACGATGGATTGAGTTCCTGAAGGACTATGATTGTGTAATTGACTACCATCCTAGGAAGGCAAATGTAGTTGCTGATGCTTTGAGCAGAAAATCCATGACAGCTTTGAGATCATTGAATGCCCGTCTATCTTTGGTTCGAGATGGAGCTATTTTGGCTGAGTTGCAAGTGAGGGCAAACCTGTTACAGCAGATTTTAGATGGGCAGAAGGTAGATGAGAAGCTAATGGCTATTATGAGCAAAATCTCAGAGGGAAAAGCAACTGACTATGAGGTGAAAGCAGATGGGTGTCTGTATTACAAAGGAAGATTGTGTGTACCAGATGATGGGGAATTGAAGGCCAGTATTCTAAAAGAAGCACACACCAGTGTATATGCTATGCACACAGGAAGTACAAAGATGTATCATGATCTGAAACTTCAGTATTGGTGGCCTGGTATGAAGAAGGACATAGCTGACTATGTGACTAAATGCTTAACATGTCAGCAAGTCAAGGCAAAACATCAAGTTCCATCAGGATTGCTACAGCCTATACGCATACCTGAATGGAAATGGGATCGTGTCACCATGGATTTTGTAAGTGGTCTACCTCTCACCCAGAAGAAACATGATGCAGTATGGGTGATAGTGGATAGATTGACGAAGTCAGCACACTTTCTACCAGTTAGGACTGACTACTCACTGGAGAAGTTAGCAGAATTGTATATTAGTGAGATAGTTAGACTGCATGGAATCCCACTTTCCATCATATCTGATCGAGACCCAAGGTTTACATCGAGATTTTGGAAGAATTTGCATGAGTCCTTGGGTACACAACTCCACTTCAGCACAGCTTTCCATCCTCAGACGGATGGGCAATCAGAAAGAGTAATACAGGTAAACAATTGAAACCAATTAAACAAATACACATATTGAATTGAAATGATAAAAATAACATGAAATATATGTCAGGTCCTTGAGGATATGCTGAGGAGTTGTGTCATTGAGTTTGAGGGAAGTTGGGATAGATACCTCCCACTGGCAGAATTTGCATACAACAATAACTACCAAGCTAGCATCCAAATGGCCCCATATGAAGCATTGTATGGGAGAAAATGTAGAACTCCAGTGTGCTGGACTGAATTGGGTGAAGACAAACTGGTAGGCCCAGACTTGGTGAAACAGACTGAAGAGAAAGTGAAACTAATCAAAGCTAATCTAAAGGTTGCCTCAGATAGACAGAAATCTTATGCCGACCTGAAGAGAAAAGAAATAGAATATGCGGTTGGCGATAAAGTGTTCCTCAAGGTGTCACCATGGAAGAAAGTACTGAGGTTTGGAAGAAAAGGTAAGTTGAGCCCTAGGTTCATTGGCCCATATGAAGTCATTGAACGTGTGGGTCCAGTGGCCTATAGGCTAGCTTTACCACCAGAGCTGGACAAGATCCACAATGTGTTCCACGTGTCTATGCTAAGAAGATACCGCTCAGATCCTTCACATGTCATCTCCAGGGAAGAAATTGAAATACAACCGGATTTGACATATGAAGAAGAACCTCTACAGATTCTGGCTCGGGAAGTAAAAGAGTTGAGGAACAAGCAGATTCCACTGGTGAAAGTGCTTTGGAGGCACCACAACACCGAGGAGGCAACTTGGGAAAGTGAAGAAATGATGAGGCAACAGTTCCCTCAACTGTTTGCATCAGGTAAATTTCGAGGACGAAATTTAAATTAGAGGGGAAGAGTTGTAACACCCTCCCGGAAGCAACTCCGTACATTCTACTGTTCCGGTGACCGGTGTCGGTCCGGACAGCTAGAACGTCCGAAAAAATATTTAAACTAAAGTCAGGAACCATGATTAACTAAAATATTAATAAGAAAAATTTAGTAAAAATTTTAGAAATAAAATACAACCAAGTCAAATGAGCCGGTGCCCAAGCGATGGGTAACCCAGAGGGAAGTTGCGGTTCTCGCACCTAGGAGCCCTAGACCCGGGGAAAAATTCATAAAATAATTTTTGGGACTCCAGAGAAGGGTCATTGAGGTTCCTATGGCATTAGAATGCTAAGAAAATATTTAGAAAAATTTTTCAATTGGTACAGACAATTTTGACCCGTTAAGCCAAACGGAGGGCATTTTGGTCATTTTGCCTTCAGAGGTGATTTTTGGCCGACTTGTCCAGTTGAGTAAATAATTATTATGACATAAAATATGAATTAATGTTGATGAAAAACTAATTTAAAGTTAGTAGAAAAGAAAAGAAAAGAAAAATCAATATAATGCAAATTATGACATCATTATGATGTCATTTAAAGGTTCCCACCAATCACAATTAAACAACCATTTAATTAACTAATAAAAGAGACAAAAAAAGACCAAAGAAATTAAAAAAGCAAACAGCCATCTTCTTCTCCAAATTCCAGCCGCACCATAGCCAAGGAAATCCTCCATTTTTCTTCTTCATTCAAGCTTGAAAATCTCTCAAACCTCACCCCAAAACCCTAAGTCACCTTCACTAAAACTTATCCACACACTCTAAGGAAGCTCTAGGCAGCCTAGAAAAGGAAAGAAAGTGAAGTCAAGCTTGGGAAAATTCTGCCCTACAAGAGGTTAGTGCCTATTATGCATACATCTTTCTCTTTCCATGTTAGAGACCTACAATAAGTAAGAATTTGTAAATTAAGTGGATAAAATCTATGTGTATGTATATCCTAGAATTCGGCAGCCCTAAGGAAGGAATAAGATTGAGTGTTTTTGATGGACTTGAAGTGAACTAGAGATCATGTTTAAAGTATATAAATATAAGGATAATGAATTAGTTAGTTAACTAAGGTAACTTGTGTGAACCTTGAATTTGAGCTAGGGTTTGGGAGTGAAATTTGGACTTGGCTTATGAAATGATGAGTGAACATTCTAATGGTCAATTAGTGACCATTTGAGGTAAGTTGACCATAATTTGAAGTGAACTAGAGTGTTACAAACTGAAATGGTATGCTGCCTAGTGAGGGCAGCAGGTGAGGCTGTGATTCCAGCCCACTTGGAAAGCCATAACTTTGGCTGTGAAGGTTCAATTGGTGTTTGGCCAATTGTACATGAAACTAGACATATAATGGCACAATTTTGCTGAAGAAACTATGCCCAAAAGACCAAAGCAAGTGGACCAAAAATTAGCCCTAATCCGGATACCCTGAAATCAGATTCTGCAGAATGACCAAATGAACAGTAACTGTTCATTTGGCCATAACTCACTGTAGAATGGCCCAATTGACCTGAAATTTTTACAGAAACAAGATAAGATATAGACAAACAACTTTCATGAAGAAAACTATCCCATATTATGACCAGAACCTATCCAACAAGGCAGTGGCAGTCACTGTTCACTGCACTGTAGATATGGTCAATTCTGCAGTTTTGCAATCCGGCCAGTTGTGATTTTTGGACCATATCTGGAGCTACAAAACTCCAAATGGAGTGATTCAAAAAAATAAATTCAACTAGACAAAATAAGGAACAACTTTCATGTTTACCATTTCCTCAAATTTCCACTGTAACAATCACTAATGCAACACTAAAGTTGGGGTGCAAAAACTGAAAATTCTTCTCCCTTAGTGCTAAGCTTAGAAATGGTATTGGTGATTAATTCCAATAAGTTTTAAATGCAAAATGTGGTACATTGGGAGTGTTAAAACCAATGCACCTATTTTCTATCCAAAAGTCAACATTTTTGTTGACTAATGAAGTGAATAGTGACACCAAAACTTGAAATTCAAAAATTGAAGAATTCAAAAGTATCAAATGCCCTAGTATACCTAACAAGATTGGTTTGGATAGTTTGGCATGCCAATAGGGTTCAGTTAGCAATACTGCACATGTCATTATGCCATTCTGTGATTTCATGGCTTTTAGCCATTCTGACCTTGTGTTGATATTTGGCCTTGTGCCTATTGTCATTCTGACTTATTAGCTGCTCATTTGCACACGAGAGATGCACATGTGACCGATGGTGTGACGGCGAGGTACTAGATACCCGGTGCGGTTACCCGTTTATCCATCCGATGCGTCAAAGATAGGTTACTTGGGCAACCAAATGAATGAAAGTGGACAAAGTTAACGAAATAAATGGATATACAAATACAAAACAAATAAGACATATACATTCAATGCATATTTATTTCGGTTATTTCTTTCTATTTTATTATTTGCACCACTAAGCATTATTACTTAGCGCGTTGCTTTTGCCACGCGTAGGTTCTGGAGATACTGACCTAGAGCCCAGTAGACCACAGACTGGGTGAGACCTCCTACAGCTCTGCATAGTGTCCGTGTCACCTCACCTTCTACAGTGCATTGGTAGAACACTAGGTTTCATTTTGGTATTTTGTAACTAACTTTTTTTTTCATATATGTAATTGAACTTATGTAATGTATTTTGATGTTCATGTAAATAATGAAAATTTTGGTTATGAATGTAAAATTTGAGTATTTATTTATTGCTTGTATATGAATATCATGAGAAATGAATGTTTGAGTAATGGAAAGGTTGTTGAAAATCATGTTGAGACTTTGTTGATAAAATGGAGTTGGGATTGTTTGGAAATGATTTTGGAAGTGTTTTTCACAGGTTCCGAAGAACTGTTTTCTCCATTTTTAGCCGGTACTCTGCCGGATTTTCTATAAAATTTTCGGAACCCCAAATAAATTATAATTTCAATAAATGACTTAAATAAATAATATTTCACAAGTTATATTCAAAACCATGATAAAAATTAATTAAGGTAAAATAGAGTGTGCCGGTACACCATGTGACATTGCTTACTCGGATATACTGTACATGGGTAAGGGTGGTCACAAGTAAGCAGTTCTTATTGTATCGGCCAAAAATCTCGCTAATTGATCTTTACGATGCTTCCTCTATCAATTAGATCCTTTATCCATAGAAAAAAGTATCTAGGCATATTTTTTTCTTCACATTTTGACTTCTACGAAGTTGCTTTTTTTGCTACAGCTGATAAAAATCGTTGTTTTGGACGATGCATATGTAGAAATCCTATTTCTAGTAAATTTTGTTCTTTTTTTTTTCTTTTTTCTTTCTATAGTGGAGATAGTCGCACGTAATGACAGATCACGGCCATATTATTTAAAGCTTGTGGTAAGAAGGGGTTTCGTTCTAGTGCCCGAAAATAATATTCCAAAGCTTTTGTGTGTTCTCCATTACTTGTGTGAATAAGGCCTATATTATAGAGTATATAACTTCGATCATAGGGATCAATTTCTAGCTGCATAGCTTCATAATAATTTTGTAAAGCTTCTGCATAATTTCCTTCGGATTGAGCAGACATTCGTTACGGTCGTCATTTGATTCAAAGAATCTCCGTTCCAGAACCGTACGTGAGATTTTCATCTCATACGGCTCCTCCCTTATGTTCATAATGAGAATAATACATAACATAGAATAAAAAGGGGAGTGAAATATTCTCATTATGAACTGAGCGGGTCTAGTGTTTTTACAAGAAATCTCTAGCCAACCTTCCTGCAAAAGATCTTTTCTTAACATCAAGCATGTTGATACTAGATAAAAATATTAAGTTAACTCCAACAATTTCTTTGTCCTCAATCTTCCTTAATTTCTAGGAACTAGTCACTTCAACAGTCTTCGATGGTTATACGGGTATCCAAAGTACGAACGAGATGGATGTTTGTTGTCCCAACCATTCCTCTTAGTCCCGATCCCAATAAAGAAATGGATAATTTCTAACAAAGTTTTTGCGTTGTTGATTCCTAGGCGTAGTGCTTCTTCCTCTATGCCGCCTATTGGTACTAGTGGGGTAGGGTTAACTTGCAATACAGAACCCATAGCCATAGGCATAGGTGTAACCTTTCGTTCAATGCTAGAATTGACAATTGAAGCATTTGAGGCTGCATTAATCGGGGATACCCGACAGAAGGAATTGTTTTATTTATAAACTTCACCTTCAACAAGCGTAGAGTTATTTCAAATCTTTCTATCCCGACTAATTTGTCTCTCTCCTAAGACTTGACAGTGGTAAATAAAAAAAATCAAATCACACCATCTCTGTAATAAGTAAATGCCTCTTTTTCTCCCAAAGTTGTCGGAATTATTCGTAATAAGATATTGGCTACAACTGAAAAAGTCTTATCAATAAAATTTCCAGTTATCCGAGATCTAGGCATAGGTAGCAATCCATTTTATAATTTCTTTTAATTACCTCTCATGAGAAAACGATCCCACAAAAAGTAGTTGTACAGTACAAAATAACATAAAAAACAGACTCAATTCATAAAAAAAAAAAAAAGATAGACCAATCATTCGAGTCGTTCCAATCTAATGATTTAAGCCGGTATAGATATCAAAAAAAGACGGAAGGGCTGTCTTCACAAACACGAATAAATATATATATCTTTATTGTTTTTAACAAAGAGTTTTTCACAAAAACAAAATTATCTTTACCTATCCAACAATCTAATATAAATGACTCGCGATTCACTCGGGTTCTGGGCCATAATCATTATGTAGGAGAGATGGCCGAGTGGTTCAAGGCGTAGCATTGGAATTGCTATGTAGGCTTTTGTTTACCGAGGGTTCGAATCCCTCTCTTTTCGTACCTTCACCTAATTTATCAATGTTATGAATCACAATGTATCAAATCACATAACAATGGATACCTTTATTCCAACAGTTAGACCTTTCCTTTATATAGATTCTCTATTCCTAATTTCTGCGGTACAGAAAATACTGGAAAAAATGGAAAGGAATGAAAATATCCCTATCGTTCTATGATATATGAATGGGAGAAAAATCTCTCGATCAAGCCCTTACTTTTGATTTCTTTACTTAGGCGACAAGGGGGCAAAATTATCCAAACCCTTGTTATTTTAGTTAGGTTTAAGTCTGACGAGAATAATATTCTACCACTAGTAATTCATTTATTTTCAAGCCAACCCATTTACTATCTATTATTTGATTGACCAATCCTTTATATTGGAATGGGTGAAGAGTCAAATGTTTTGGCAATTCCTCCTGGGGGGATGAATCAAGATAATTTTTAATCATAGCTCTAGATTTTTGTTCAGCCTTCGCTGTAATAATATCTCAGGGTTTGCAGTGATAACTTGGTATATCTACTATACGACCATTAACTAAAATATGTCTATGATTAACTAATTGGTGGGCTCGAGGATAGTTGACGCCATACCCAATCGAAAAAGGATGTTATCCAAACGCATTTCAAGTAATTGTAGTAAAACCTGACCTGTTGACCCTTTGGCTTTTGCGGCGATACGAACATATTTAAGTAATTATCGTTCTATAAGACCATAATGAAAACGCAATTTTTGAATATCTTCTAAACGAATACGATATTGAGATTTTTTACCGGAGCGTGATTGATTTCTAAGATCGCTCCCGACTTTAGGCCTTTTACTAGTTAGTCCCGGCAAAGCCCCCAGACGACGTATTTTTTTTAAACGAGGCCCTCGGTAACGTGACATAAAAACTCCTTATTTTCTTTTTATTGTTATTGAATTTTCAAAAACATAAATTAAAACTGAACTAAATTAAAACTGAACTAAAGGATAAATATGATAAATGAAGCAAAATCTACTATCTACTAAATTAGTATATTACAAATAATAATGAGTGGATTGTATCAATATCCGGACCTTATTCCTTATTGTATATATACCAATAATGTATATAGAAAAAAAAAAGGTTCTTTTCTTGTTCTTAATTTGTTCTGCAGAGATTTAACTACTCTAACCTTTATTCATATTATTCCTAATTGGAAGTTCCTACCACATAATAATCGGTCACCCTCGGAAAAAAGGGAAAGGGGCCTTTTCAATATTCTTTGATTTAAAAAAACATTATCAATTATGTAAAAATTAAGCAAATAGAGAAAAGCCAGCTATCGGAGTCGAACCGATGACCATCGCATTACAAATGCGATGCTCTAACCTCTGAGCTAAGCGGGCTTACATAACAGAAATTGTACATGTATAGGAATTTAGTAAACTAGTGGAATCTTGGCTATTAATTTTGTATTCTTTTCATTCTTAGTTATTAATAATTAATTATTATGAATATAGAAAAAAAAAAAAGAAAAAGAATTGATCGTTCGAGTATTCAAAATTGCACGAGAAAAAAAAAATGAGAGCAAGAAAAGTATATGTAATGAATGTGGTATATATACATCTATATTGAATTGCGGATAGAGAAATGATAGAATCATTTCTGATTAGACTAAATAAGGGTCTCTGATAGAGATAAAAGAAGATAGACAAGAAATAAAAAAATAAGAGGAAAGACTTTTTATAGGAATCGGTATCTAATGACTTCAACAGTTCCAGTAGAATAGAAATGAAAAAAGGGGGATAATAATAAGATCTTAATTTCAAAACAAAAAAAGAGGGGATATGGCGAAATTGGTAGACGCTACGGACTTAATTGGATTGAGCCTTGGTATGGAAACTTACTAAGTGATAACTTTCAAATTAAGAGAAACCCTGCATTAAAAGCGGGCAATCTGAGCCAAATCTGTTTTAGAAAACAAACAAAGTAATGACACAAAAAAAAAAAAGGTCGGGATAGGTGCAGAGACTCAATGGAAGCTGTTCTAATAAATGGAGTTGACTGCGTTGCATTAGTAAAGTAAAGAAATCCTTCCGTCAAAACTTCAGAAAGGATAACCGTATATACATACGTATACGTACTGAAATACTATCTCAAATGATTAAGATTAATTAAGATTAATAGGAGCCCAAATCCGTATTTTTTTTATCTTTATATGAAAAATGAAATAAAAACAAAATTGTTTTGAATTGATTCCAAGTTGAAGAAAGGGTTGAATATTAATTGATCAAATCATTCATTCCAAAGTCGGATAGATAACTGATTAATCGGACGAGAATAAAGATAGAGTCCCATTCTACATGTCAATATCGACAACAAGGAAATTTATAGTAAGAGGAAAATCCGTCGACTTTAGAAATCGTGAGGGTTCAAGTCCCTCTATCCCCAAAAAAGGCCCGCTCGACTCCCTAATTATTTTTATCCTATTCTCTCTTTTCGTTAACGGTTCAAATCTCATTATCTTTCTCATTCATTCGATTCTTTCACAAACATATCCAGGCTGGATTTATTTTCACAAGTCTTGTAATAGATATGATACACATACAAACGAACATCTTTGAGCAAAACAAGAATCCACATTGGGAATTGGAATGATTAATAATCAAAATCATTATTCGAACTGAAATTTACGAAGTCGTCTTTTTTTTTCTTTTTATTTTAAAAAAAGATACAAAACATTCCAGGTCTGGATAAGGCTTTTAGAATACTTTTTCTTCTTTTTTTTTTTACTTTTTTTTAATTGACATAGACCCAAGTCGTTTAGTAAAATGAGGAAGATGATGAGTCGAAAATGGTCGGGATAGCTCAGCTGGTAGAGCAGAGGACTGAAAATCCTCGTGTCACCAGTTCAAATCTAGTTCCTGGCATTGTGTATGAGTATCTATTCTACAACTTAATTAAATTAATTGATATAGATCTGATATAGATCGACATGTCTATTCATTAATAGTATAGATCATGATATATACTTAACTTATCCATCTAGATGTCTGTAGATAGAACCTTTTTAGATGA